>NC_140989.1:195917266-195963946 GCF_052327205.1 Somniosus microcephalus
GAGAGAGAGCGAGATTGGGAGTGTGAGAGAGAGAGAGATTGGGAGTGCGAGAGAGAGAGAGAGATTGGGAGTGCGAGAGAGAGAGATTGGGAGTGTGAGAGAGAGAGAGATTGGGAGTGTGAGAGAGAGAGATTGGGAGTGTGAGAGAGAGAGAGACTGGGAGTGTGAGAGAGAGAGAGACTGGGAGTGTGAGAGAGAGAGAGAGACTGGGAGTGTGAGAGAGAGAGAGACTGGGAGTGTGAGAGAGAGAGAGACTGGGAGTGTGAGAGAGAGAGAGACTGGGAGTGTGAGAGAGAGAGAGACTGGGAGTGTGAGAGAGAGAGAGACTGGGAGTGTGAGAGAGAGAGAGACTGGGAGTGTGAGAGAGAGAGAGACTGGGAGTGTGAGAGAGAGAGATTGGGAGCGTGAGAGAGAGAGATTGGGAGTGTGAGAGAGAGAGATTGGGAGCGTGAGAGAGAGAGATTGGGAGCGTGAGAGAGAGAGATTGGGAGCGTGAGAGAGAGAGATTGGGAGCGTGAGAGAGAGAGAGAGTTTGGGAGTGTGAGAGAGAGATTGGGAGTGTGAGAGAGAGAGAGATTGGGAGTGTGAGAGAGAGAGATTGGGAGTGTGAGAGAGAGAGAGAGAGAGAGAGAGATAGGGAGTGTGAGAGAGAGAGATTGGGAGTGAGAGAGATTGGGAGTGAGAGAGAGATTGGGAGTGAGAGAGAGAGAGATTGGGAGTGAGAGAGAGAGATTGGGAGGGGAGGAAGGTGAGGGGAGGGGGGGGGGGGGGGGGAGTCCCTGAGCCCCGCCCCCCCAATCACACGAGCCCCGCCTCCTCGATCCCCCGAGCCCCGCCCCCCCCGATATCCCGAGCCCCGCCCCCCCGAGCCTCGCCCCCCCCATCCCGAGCCCCGCCCCCCTTCTCAGGAGCACGCCCCCCCCGATCTCCCGAGCCCTGCCCCCCCGGAGCCCCGCTCCCCGATCTCCGGAGCCCCGCCCCCCCGAGCCCCGCCCCCCGATCTCCGGAGCCCCGCCCCCCGAGGGTGGCCCCCCCCGATCTCCCGAGCCTCGCCCCCCCCCCCGATCTGTAGTCCGGGCCCGCGATCTCACGATGTCCCGCCCCGCGATCTCCCGATGTCCCGCCCCCCCGAGTAGCGGCGTCCCACTCTCCGGAGCCCCGCCCTCCTGCTCTCCGGAGCCCCGCCCTCCAGATTGCCGATTGCGGCTGAGAGCTCCGCCCTCCCGCACTCCGAGCCCCGGCCGAGCCGGCTTGAAGTTTGCCGGTTGCCGGGGTAACCCTTCCCGCTCACCAAGGCCGAGATCCCGCCCCCCGATGTCCCGAGCCCCGCCCCCCCCGAGCAGCGGCGTCCCACTCTCCGGAGCCCCGCCCTCCAGATCGCCGATTGCGGCTGAGAGACCCGCCCCCTGCCCGAGCCGAGCGCGGAACAGAGAGACTGCCCGTCTCAGCTGCTCCTGCTGCGCGCGCACCCTGACCCTCGTGGCTGACGCCGATTGAGTTCGGGGACAGCCGTTTAAAAAAAAGCCAGAGCGGGCTCTCGCAGGCGGGCGGCGCATGCGCGGTTAGTGCCAGCGGCGCGAGGCGGCCCGCGGGGAGTAGGCAGGGAAACCCCGCGGGCTGGCGGCCGTTAGAGCGGCTCACTTCGGGCCCCGACACCGTCAAACCTGAGAGGGGGAAGTCGAGAGAGACAGAGAGGGAAGAGGAGAAGGAGAGAGAGGGAAGAGGAGGAGAGAGAGGGAAGAGGAGAAGGAGAGAGAGGGAAGAGGAGAAGGAGAGAGAGAGAGAGGGAAGAGAGAGAGAGAGAGAGAGAGAGAGAGAGAAATTTTTGGAGCTTCAAGCCTGCCTGCAGCGGGCCTGGAGACCAGCACCGAGTCCCCCCTGCGCGAGGGTGAGGAGGAGGAGGGGGTTGCTAAACACAATATAAAACTGAAATAAATTGTTCATTAATTCCCCAACACATCATTAAAATATTTACCTTAGTTCCCTAACACACAGAAAGTGTGGGGGAAAAAATTGTGGAAAATCAAGATGGCGGCCACTCACCTCGGTTCAGAAGGATAAGGCCCGCCCACACACGCACCGATTGGTCGACTGGTCAGGTCACCGAAGCGTAGGATTGGTCAATCGTCGAGTCACTCGACACTCAACTGTAGGAAGACCTCGACGTCACACGGTCTCTAATGAGATGCTAATGAGCGGAACGCTGAACGTTTTTGGGATACCGCGGGCGGGATTTTTGTCCGGCCGAAACGTAAATATGCCGATGACCGGTCCGGAATCGCAAGCTTTCTTTTGAGGCGACGCGCGCGTCGGTACGCTCTAACTTCCAAACGTATCGAGACCAGGCGGACAGACAGACAGACAGAAGAGCCGCTTTATATATATAGATTATTATTATAGCTATTTGCCCACATTCTGTAATTAAAATCAGCACTCCATTTAATGAATCCATTATTTCAGCCAGTCACAATACACACAGTTATATTCAGAGTTGAGAAATCACCAATCCTGCAGGAACTGGTATGAGTAAAACCTTGAGGCCAGCACTATCGCGGAAATGATTGTGTTGCTATAGTGACAGCAAAGCGTGGGATTAGCTGTACCCATTAGCTTTCACATCACCTCGTGCTCATGACTGAAATGTTCCCAAAGATCAAGCAGAATTTCCTCTGGATGTTCTCTGAAGCTTTTAAGATGCTTCTATTTATGGAGAACTGATAACAAGCTAAGCCTCAGCTGCCCTTGGGCTCTACAGGTATTAGCGTACATCATTCCAATTTATTTGCCTTTCATTTTTTAAATGAAGTCTTTTACCTCCCTTTAGTTTTCTCCAATGTCACACACTAATACCAGACTAAGTAGGAAGGGAAGTTGGATGGTCAGCAGTTTAGCAGGAATAGGGACAATATGAGCTTGGAGTAGCTATTACACCAAAGTTGCGATCACCCTACTCAAGGAACTCCACGTCAGTAACATTGACATTTTACAGGAAAACAAAAATGCTTTTAGAATAAAAAGAACAAAAAGCACTCCCCAACACGTTTGATTTTATCACAATATTGGAAGCTCAATTGGGGTCACCCATTCACCTAACTTGTAATTTAAAATTCAAGAACATTCAAGAAAAGTTAAGCATGATAAACTGACATTTCAAGTCTCACATAAAATAGCTACAGATTATTAACGGAGGTTTAGTCTTTCAGCTGAGACCAGGCGGCTAGTGTAAAGCCTGTGATCATGCCAAAATCGAAAAACATCCAGACACTCTTAGAATGTATCTTGATCGTTATAGATTTACAGGATTTGAAGTACGTCAGAAATTCTTGTTTTGGGTAATTCGTTGGCGGAGGAACCTTAACAGATGACACTATTATCCCACTGAAAACAGGAGCATGAGTGAATGTCACCATACATCAGTAAGACCCATCATGCCTCCAACGCTCCCATGTCAATGTCACTGCATGAAGGGATGTAGGAGCATAACAAGCATGTTACATTGCATTACAAGGCACTAACACAACGATAGGATATTAGGATAGGGTGGGAAAGTGGAGATAATGTAGAAGTTCAGTAAGATCTTATTGAATGGTGGAGCAGACTCGTATGGCCTATTCCTGCTCCTATTTCTTATGTTCTTATATTAGTGTCAGATCGCCGATATCCATTGTCTTGAACGACATTCCAACCTCCTCGATTCCAACCTCCTCGTTTTTCTAATGTCATAGGCGATGCTTTCTCTGACTTGACTTTTTTGCGCTCTCTCCTTTTGGGTGGGACATGGCGAGTGTTATGGCATGGAAGAGACAATCGGTATAATCTGCAAATAATTTTGGCAAGTGCATGGTGACAGATGTGGGAGGGATCAGGCCAGGGCAGTGGACACTGACTTGTTTGTCACAGGTGGCTGGTAGGAAGGGGGAGGTACGAGGGTGTGTGGAGAAAGGAGGCGCTATTTAGAGAGAGCGAGAGAGAGAGAAGGGCGAGGGTCGAGGCGCATTTAGTCTGTTCCCGGGGACTACACTTTGGAACACAGGTGGAGGCGCAGCACATGTACAATGGCCGCTGGAAGGAGGCTAAAGCAAACAAGTTTTAGGCCTGCGGTGAAAAACAATTAAAAAAATTCGGAATATTGTTTAAAGCCGGAAAAAAAATACGGGGAAGTGATACTGAATGTCCCACGCTAAGCTCCAGTTAAACTTTGCCAGGTGTTGTCCCCTTTTTTGAAAGAGTTTATCAGGGTTATTTAAATCATGTTATGAGAGAGGGGGAAAAGTTTGTGCCCTGGTTTTTACCTCAGAGTCTGTGAGAGACGGAGGGAACGGCAGCAGAAAAAGAGGAAACTTCTCCAAAACTGATTCCAACTCATCGCCAAGGCTGTGGATAGATAACCTCACCACCTTCTTAGAAAGTTTAACCACTTTATTCACTTTCTTATTTGAACTCTGTTTGAAATTAGAGTTTATTTTATTATTTTTGTTGTTGTATGTTTAATGACAGCGTTGAAGAGGGAAAGAGAAACTTGGGAGCAACTTCTTCTGTCAAAGCTGCAATGAGACTTGAAAGAATTTATACTTTTAATGAACTTTTCAAAAAAATTAAGTGTTAAAAACACTTCTTTCCACCTAAGTTTCTAATATGATTTTGGAAGAAATAAGCAAACATCAATTTTCCCCTCATCTAAACAAGTTTCAACCAGATCTTGAAGTCCAAATGCTTAAAACTGAAATTTCTCATTTTTGATTTTGAATGATCGACTGAAATGAGTAGCTTTACATGCAACCATGCTGTTGAGGAGGGGGGTGGGCAGGGAGGATTTGTAGGAGTTACATATTAATTTTTTTTTTTTTTTTTAAAGTCAATGAAAAGTAAGACATTTATGAAGAGAACCAAAAAAGGGGAAAGACACGAACCATTTTATTTTGTCTGTTGTTCTATAGTCCGAAAAAGTCCCAGGAATAATGTAAATATAGATTTCCTCTTAAACGTTTAGTGGAGTGTTAATAGAAACAAGAGCTATGTAATGATGTATAAAAATTGCAGGAAGCTACTTTAGAAGAAACCACTATTTGTTTATTGAGAAAGACAAAAAATACTTTGATTAAACCGATAATGTACAATTTCAATTTGGTATAAATGTTTGAAATAGGAGATTAAAAATTGAGAGTACAATGAAGTTTGTTCCCTGCTATTTAATTGTGAAGTACCTAAAATAATTCAACACTTTTCATGATAAGAGCAGGGATTAATATTGTGGAGAATGTTTTGAGAGAAAAACATTAGAAGCGAAATTCGTAAATTAACATCTTTACGTCAACATTTTAGTAAACACTCGCCGCAGAATACCCGGCCTCTGACCTGCTCTTGTAACCACAGTGTAAGTTTCTGGTCAATGGTGACCCCCAGGATGTTGATGGTGGGGGATTCAGTGATGGTAGTTCCGTTGAATGTCAAGGGGCGGTGGTTAGACTCTCGCTTGTTGGAGATAGTCATTGCCTGGCACTTGAGTGGTGCGAATGTTACTTGCCACTTATCAGCCCAAGCATGGTTGTCGTCCAGGTCTTGCTGCATGCGGGCATGGACTGCTTCATTATCTGAGGAGTTGTGAATGGAACTGAACACTGGAATCATCAGCAAACATCCCCACGTCTGAACTTATGATGGAGGGAAGGTCATTGATGAAGTAGCTGAAGATGGTTGGGCCTAGGACACTGCCCTGAGGAACTCCTGCAGTGATGTCCTGGGGTTGTGGCGATTGGCCTCCAACAACCACAACCATATTCCTTTGTGCATTAGAGCTATGCTGTTTAGGAGTGAAATCAGGAAGCACTTTTTCACACAAAAAGAGTAGTGGAAATCTGGAACTACCCCCCCAGAAAAAAATGCTGTGGATGCTGGATCAATTAAAATTTTCAAGACCGAGGTTGCTAGAATTGTTAGGCAACAATATCTAGGAATGGATCAAAGGTGGGAAAATGGAACTGTGGTACAGATCTGACTGAATGGTGGAACATGCTCAAGGGGCTGAATAACCTACTTCTGTTCCTATGTTTCTAACAGGGTATCTCCCTCCTTTTCTTCTGGCTCCCGGTCAATAAGGTCTCATTTTCCTCCCAACGCACCAAAATATCGCCATCTCTGTATTTCCTTAATGAAGGACTTTCCCTTTTCCTATTCCCACTTAGGAAAGTCTTCTTTTAATCACTTCTATTTCTCTCTCCCAAATTGTATTCTGTTCCTCTCTGATCTCGCCCAATCCCCATGTTTTTTTCCCTCTCATCCCTCCTATTCTGTATCTCTCTTTTGCTGTTTCTCCATCCTCCTCCACTTCTGCTTTTTATTTCCCACAAAGTAATGGATTAAATCTGAATCATTTAATTTTTTTAAATCAAGGAGAGGATACAGGTGTTTGAGTTTTGGACAAGTTGGAATTTAATGAAAGATGGATGCTAAGAAAGACACTGGAGAAATTGAGTCTAGCGATAACAAAAGCATGGACAAGAGATTAAGCAACCGGAGGTAGGCAGTGTTGCAGAGGTGGAACAAAGTGGTCTTGGTAATAGATAAGATGCTGGGCTTGAGGCTCAGAGCCGGGTTGAAAAGAACACCAAGATTTTACATGGTCTGATTTAGGTTAAGCTAGTGGCAAGGGAGCAGAGTTTATGGTTGGGGCCAAAAATGACAACTTTTTGTCTTCTGGGTATTCAGTTGATTCATCTACACCTTGATTTCTGACGGGCAGTCTGATAACTGAGATGGTGGTGGGGTCAAGGGACGTGCTGGAGAGGAAGAGTTGGATGTTATCAGCATTTATATGAAATTTGAACCTGTGCCAGTAAGTTGTCACCAAAAGTCAGTATATATAGGAGGAAGAGAACCAAGTACATATCCTTGCGTGATTCGAAGTGACTTTGCAGGGGAAGGAAGGGAAGCCATTGCCAGCTACATTTGGACAGACGAGCGGAAACACACAAGGGCAGTCCTATGGAACTAATCAATAAAGGAGAACCAATGGAGGATGTTGGTGTGGTTGACCATATCAAGCACTGCAGCAGTTGAGGAGGACAAGCTGATGTCATTTGTGACATTAACCAGGACATATGCTGGAGTGAAAGAACTCAAACAGGACAGAAGCAATAGACAAGGTCCATGTTCAAGGAGCAAAGTGCTCAAATGTGGAGAAGGAACCAGAGAATTCAGGAGATAGGTCAAGATGGCTGGGAGAGAGAGCCATGCCATAACCACATAATCCCTGGTGTGCGGCTTTGGTGAGGAGCAAGGGCTCACCACCACTGAGCTCTGCTACAGTGATACTTAAGATCTTGGTGTGTTCCTTCACAGCAAGGATGAACTTTGCTGCATGAAGGAAGACATTTTTCAAGCCATCGTGGAGAATCCCTACTGACATTTATGAAGGATCATGGTTAGAATCAGAGGAGAACAGAAAGAGTAAAAAGGAATGTCAATTGTTGATGACTGCTGGGGTAGAGCTGAATGCACCTGCCCTGATGGGCATGGTGGAAGATGCCCACGTTGGGGCAATGGGAAGTTGAAGGCCTTTCAAAGAGAAACAAGAGACTGGGAAAAGAGGGGCAAAAAGAAAGTAATTCAGTGATGAACGTGGTCAAGAGGGGGTTGGGGGCATACGAGACAGTGGGAGGGGCGGTGAGAAAGAGAAGACTGGGCTGGTACAGAGAAGCAGAGCAGGACAAGTGGGACAAGTAGAGAAGCTCAGGTACAGGGAGACAGTCATTAGCATATGCATGCATGTATTCCCTGGAAAATCAGTCTGAAGAGACATCCAGAAGTCAGAAGCGCAGAGGTACGATCGCTCCCACTCCAACAGGGGTTGTCTCTACCCCTCAATACAATTGTGCTTTTTGTACCTGAATTCTGATGGAAATTGGGCTACACGATGGCTTGAGAGAGCTTTAGTGCAGTTGCATGGATCAGAATGCCAGGGGAAATTTGTTATACAGATATTTGGCAGCCGTCGTCTCAAAAGACGATGGTGTAAGCGTCAAAGCATTTCCGTTACTTTGCCTTGCAGCAACATTGCAAGTGACTAAAGAGTCTAATTATCGTGTGACATACATTGCCACAGATGGTGCAGGTGTAAATCACAGGGTCAGATAAAGCAGCTCGAGCAGAATCAACTCTCGTGACCTGATGTGCTTTTCTCTTTGTGCTCTCTCTCATCCACCACTCTTCAGCCTCTTTGGCTTGTCGATGCAGCTCAGCCTTCTAGGGTAACCTGTTGTTAGCCATATCTTCTTATGCTTGCGATATCAATATTGAAAGTTTTCAAGTCCCTCTTTGAACCCTAGCATAGGCTGGCCTGGTGGCCTTGAAGCATCTGCAAGTTCTCCATTTAAGAGATCCTTCGGGATAAAGCCCATCTTCCATCCAACATTGATTACCAGGCTACCGAAGGCATCTATGTTTGAGAAAAGTTATTAGATTTAGGAGCTTGGCTTCCTCAAGTACTTCAATGTCAGAAAAATTATCTCATTTAATATTTAGAATAGGGGCCCGAGTTGAGTCGATACTGAAGGAGTCGGCAAGATATAAACAGCGGGAGAGGAGGACAGTGCGGACCTGAGCGGAGTTGGCACCGAAGGATGCAGTACAAATCCGGCGAATTCTAAAACAGCAGCAAAAAAACAAGGAGTGACGTCACAGGACAGCAGACTTTAACTAAGAGTGAGCAGAGCGGCCGGAGATAAAGGTAGGCCCGAGAGTGGACATACAGGAGAGCGAGAGGAGCTGCCAGAGATAAAAGTAGGCCCAAGAGCGGACATGCGGAAGAGCGTGAGGAGCGGCCGGAGATAAAAGCGGACATGCGGGAGAGCGAGAGGAGCGCCGGAGATAAAGGTAGGCCCAAGAGCGGACATGCGGGAGAGCGCGAGGAGCGGCCGGAGATAAAAGCAGACATGCAGGAGAGCGAGAGGAGCGGCCGGAGATAAAAGTAGGCCAGACTCTTAAGACTTTTAATCTTATTTCTGTTAACTTAGTTATTAGTCTACTAAATAGAGGCATGGCAGGGCACTTCAGTCCTGTGGAATGCACATCTTGTGCCATGTGGGAACTCGAGGATGCTTCCAGTGTCCTGGACAACCACGTGTCGTCAGCTGGAGGAGCTCAACCTCCAGGTTTCAGAGCTTGAGCAGCAGCAGTCGTCACTGCGGTGCATCCATGAGGCCGAGAGATACGTGGATAGCACGTTTCAGGAGGTGGTCACCCTGCAGCTTAAGAGTGTGCAGGCAGAGAGGGAATGGGCGACTGTCAGACAGACAAGGAGGACCAGGCAGGTAGTGCAGGAGTCCCCCGCGTGCATTTCGCTCTCCAACCAGTGGTGAGGATGATGGTTCCTCTGGGGAGTACAGCCATAGCCAAGTCCACAGCTCCATGGGTGGCTCAGCTGTACAGGGGCGGGGGGGGGGGGAAAGAGAAGATCGGGAAAGCAATAGTAATAAGGGATTAAATGATTAGGGGAGCAGACAGGCGTTTCTGCAACCACAGATGTGATTCCAGGAACGTATGTTGCCTCCCTGGTGCCCAGGTTAAGGAAGTCACTGAGCGGCTGCAGGACATTGAGGGGGGGGGGGGAGAGAAGTGAACAGTCAGAGGTCGTGGTTCATATTGGTATCAACAACACAGGTAGAAAGAGGGATGAGATCCTGCAGGCAGATTATAGGGAGCTAGGAAAGAGATTAAAAAGCAGGACCTCAAAAGGTAGTAATTGCCAGATTGCTCCTGGTGCCACGAGCTAGTGAGTATAGAAATAGGAGGATAGAGCAGATGAATGCATGGCTGGAGAGATGGTGCAGGAAGGAGGGCTTTAGATTCCTGGGACATTAGGACAGGTTCTGGGGGAGGTGGGACCAATACAGGCTGGACGGGTTGCACCTCAACAGAGCCGGGACCAATATCCTCGCAGAGGAGGTTTGCTAGTGCTGTTAGGGAGGGTTCAAACTAATTTGGCTGGGGAATGAACATCAGGATGCAGCATTAGAAAGGAGAAACAAAGTGCACAGAGGATTGAGAGGGACAGATAGCAAACAGTACGGCATTAGTTGGGGTCAGACAGAGAATACAAGGTGGTCTAAGACAGGTTTACAGTGCATGTGTGTAAACGCATGAAGCGTGATAAATAAGGTTGGTGAGCTGCAGGCACAAATAGC
Source organism: Somniosus microcephalus (assembly GCF_052327205.1). NCBI lineage: Eukaryota > Metazoa > Chordata > Chondrichthyes > Squaliformes > Somniosidae > Somniosus > Somniosus microcephalus. The sequence goes on from NC_140989.1 coordinate 195,927,448, forward strand.
CACATAGGAATATGATGTCGAGGCAATAACGGAGACCTGACTCAAAAAACGGCAGGATTGGGTATTAAATATTCCTGGATAGGTGGTGTTCAGGAAAGATAGGAAAGGAAAGACAGGAGGTGGAGTGGCAATATTGATTAAGGAGATTAGAGCTGGAGAGAGAGGATGTCCTGGAGGGGTCAAGGACAGAATCTATTTGGTTAAAGTTAAGAAACAATAGAGGTGCCGTTACACTACTAGGCGTATTCTATAGGCCACCAACTAGTGGGAAAGATAAAGAGGGAAATTACAGATAGGCACAAGAATTATATAGAAGTGATAATGGGGGACTTCAACTATCCTAATAGACTGGGATCGTAACAGTGATAAGAGCACAGAGGGACAAGAATTTCTGATGTGTGTTCAGGAGAAGGTTCTTGATCAGTATGTTTCCAGCCCAACGAAGGAGGGGGCATTGCTGGATCTGGTTCTGCAGAATGAGGTGAGTCAAGTGGAGCAAGTATCAATAAGGGAACATTTAGGGAACAGTGATCATTGTATCATAAGTTTTAGATTAGCTATGGAAAAGGACAGGGAGCAATCTAGAGTAAAAATACTTAATTGGAGAAAGGCCAATTTCAGTGGGTTGAGAACGGAACTGACCCAGGTAAATTGGAATCAAAGACTGGCAGGTAAAACAGCAATCAAACAATGGGCTGCGTTTAAAGAGATGGTTCGGTTACAGTTGAGGTACATTCCCACGAGGGGGAAAGGTAGAGCAACCAAAGTCAGAACTCCCTTGATGATGAAAGAGAGTAAGATGAAGCAGAAGGGGGCGTATGACAGATGTCAGGTTGAGAATACAAATGAGAACCAGGCTGAATATAGAAAGTTCAGAGGAGAAGTGAAAAAGAAAATAAGAGGGGCAAAGAGAGAGTACGAGAATAGATTGGCAGCTAACATAAAAGGGAATTCAAAATTCTTCTATAGGCATATAAATAATAAACGGGTAGTAAGGAGTGGTGAGGCCAATTCGGGACCAAAATGGAGACCTGCACATGGAGGCAGAGGGCTTGGCTGAGGCATTAACTGAGTATTTTGCATCTGTCTTTACCAAGGAAGAAGATGCTGCCAAAGTCACAGTGAAAGAGGAGGTAGTTGAGATACTGGATGGGGTAAAAATTGATAAAGAGGAGGTACTAGAAAGGCTGGCTGTATTTAAAGTTGATAAATCACCAGGACTGGATGGGATGCATCCTAGGATGCTGAGGGAGGCAAGTGTGGAAATTGCAGAGGTACTGGCCATAATTTTCCAATCCTTCTTAGATACGGGGGTGGTGCCAGAGGACTGAAGAACTGCAAATGTTATACCCTTGTTCAAAAAGGGTGCAAGGATAAACCCAGCAACTATAGGCCAGTCAGTTTAACCTCGGTAGTGGGGAAGCTTTTAGAAACTATAATCAGGGACAAAATTAACAGCCACTTGGACAAGTGTGGATTAATTAAAGAAAGCCAGCACGGATTTGTTAAAGGCAAATCGCGTTTAACTAACTTGATTTGAGTTTTTTGATAAGGTAACAGAGGGTTGATGAGGGTAATGCGGTTGATGTGATGTACATGGACTTCCAAAAGGTGTTTGATAAAGCACCACATATTGGCTTGCCAGCAAAGTTGAAGCCCATGCAATAAAATGGACAGTGGCAGCATGGATACGAAATTGGCCAAGAGACAGAAAACAGAGAGTAGTGGTGAACGGTTGTTTTTCGGACTGAAGGAAGGTGTACAGTGGTGTTCTCCAGGGGTCAGTACTAGGACCACTGCTTTTCTTGATATATATTAATGACTTGGACTCTGGTGTAGCGTGCACAATTTCAAAATTTGCAGATGACAAAATTTGGAAGTACAGTATAGTGAACAGTGAGGAGGATAGTGATCGACTTCAAAAGGACGTAGACAGGCTGGTGGAATGGGCAGACACGTGGCAGATGAAATTTAATGCAGAAAAGTGCAAAGTGATACATTTTGGTCGAAAGAATGAGGAGAGGCAATATAAACGAACGGGTACAATCCTAAAGGGGGCGCATGAACAGAGAGACCTGGGGGTATATGTGCACAAATTGTTGAAGGTGGCAGGGCAGGTTGAGAAAGCGGTTAAAAAAAGCATACGGGATCCTGAGCTTCGTAAATAGAGGCATAGAGTACAAAAGCAAGGAAGTTATAATGAACCTGTATAAAACACTGGTTTGGCTTCAACTGGAGTATTGTGTCCACTTTAGGAAGGATGTGAAGGCCTTAGAGAGGGTGCAGAAAAGATTTACAAGAATGGTTCCAGGGATGAGGGGCTGCAGTTACGTGGATAGACTGGAGAAGCTGGGGTTGTTCTCCTTGGAGCAGAGAAGGTTGAGAGGAGATTTGTAGAGGTGCTCAAAATCATGAGGGGTCTAGACAGAGGAGAGAGAGAAACTGTCCCCATTGGCAAAATGGGTCATGAACCAGAGGGCACAGATTTAAGGTGATTGGCAGAAGAACCAAAGGCAACATGAGGGAAAACTTTTTTACGCAGCGAACGGTTAGGGTCTGGAACGCACTGCCTGAAAGGGCGGTGGAGGCAGATTCAATGGCTTTCAAAAGAGAATTGGATAAGTACCTGAAGGGGAAAAAAATTGCAGGGCTATGGGGAAAGGGCAGGGGAGTGGGACTAGCTGAAGTGTTATTGCAGAGCGCCGGCACGGGCTTGACGAGCCGAATGGCCTCCTTCTGTGCTGTAACCATTCTATGATTCTAGGTGTGGAAACAGTTTAGCTTTCTCTCATGCCTACTGTAGGTGGTCCAGGTGGCCATACAGCAGCGTGCTCAAAACACACATTTGGTAGACCCATACATTAGTGATCAGTTAATTTTGAAGACTTTAATGTTGATGGTGGACAAATGGTTTAGCCATTCATCGCCAGATCTGCCTGGACCACAAAGCACTAGCGGGTCCTGCTCTCCTCTGTCAAAACTGCTCACCATTTCAGGATCATCCTGGAATGCAAAGATAAACCCTTGCTTCTCCTCTCCACGACAAATCATCTTCTAAAACCCTCTCCCCTGCCTCCTCCACCCTCACCTCCAACAAGTGCAAGGAGCTCACGGACTACTTTGCCACCAAGATTGAGACCATCCATTCAGCTGCCTCTGCCGCTCCCTCCCTTCCCCATGCCCACCGGGCCAAATTTCCTCTAAGGTTCTCCCCTGCCCTAGCCCTGAACTCGGATCTTTCTCTAGTTTATCTTGTCCATGAGACCCACGTCCTGCTCAATGTTCCCTCCAATTTTTTTGCCGTGCAGGCCATTCAAAATACAGCGCGTGCGCGGTTTTTACATTGACAAGCCAGCCGCATGGGTTCCCTGGAGCGTTGCACGACCCCAAAAGGCAACGTTGCTCCTGCTCCCTTGACACTATTCCCACCAAACTGCTGACCACCCAACTTTCCTTCCTCGCCCCTATGTTAGTTGAGATTAACAGTTCCTTCTCCTCAGGTACTGTCCCCCTCTCCTTCAAATCTGCCGTCATCAGCCCCCTCCAAAAAAAACATCCTCCTCTGTCCTTGTAAACTACTGCCCCATCTCCAACCTCCCTTTCCTCTCCAAAGTCCTTGAACATGCTGTCACCTCCCAAATCCGTGCCCATCTTCCCCGCAGCTCCATGTTTGAATCCTTCAATCAGGTTTCCGCCCCAACCATAGTACTGAAATGGCTCTCAAAGTCACAAATTACATCCTATGTGACTGTGACCATGGTAAACTATCCCTCCTCAGCCTTCTCGACCTGTTTGTAGCCTTTGACACAGTTAACCACGCCATCCTCCTCAAATGCCTCTCCTCTGTTGTCCAGCTGGGTGGAACTGCCTTGCCTGGTACCATTCTTATCTATCCAGTCGTAGCCAGAGAATCACCTGCAATGGCTTCTCTTCCCACTCCCGGTATCCTTAGCCCCTTCCTATTGCTCATCTACATGCTGCCCTCAGCGGCATTATCCGAAAACACATCAGGTTCCACAAGTACGCTGACTACCTCCTCTCTCGACCTCTCCACTGTCTCCGATTTGTCACACTGCTTGTCCGACATCTAGTACTGGATGAGCAGAAATATCCTCCAACTAAATATTGGGCAGACCAAGCCTTGTTCTTCGGTCCCTGCCACAAACTCCGTTCGTTTGCCACCGACTCTACCCGTCTCCCTGGCCACTGTCTGAGGCTCGTATTTGACCCCAAGATGAGCTTCCGACCACATATCTGCTCAATCATCAAGACCTCTTCTTTCCATCTCTGTAACATCGCCCATCTCTGCCTCTTCCTTAGCTCATCTACTGCTGAAACCCTCATTCGTGCCTTTGTTACCTCTAGACTTCACTATTCCAACGCTCTCCTGGCCAGCCTCCCATCTTCCACCCTCCATAAACTTGAGCTCTTCCAAAACTCTGCTGCCCATCTCCCAACTCACACCAAGTCCTGTTCACCCGTCACCCCTGTGCTTGTTGGCCTACATTGGCTTCTGGTCCAGCAACGCCTCGATTTTAAAATTCTCATCCTTGTTTTCAAATCCCTCCATGGCCTTGCCCCTCCCCATCTCTGTAACCTCCTTCAGCTTTACAACCCTCAGAGATAACTGCCCTCCTCCAATTTTGGCCTCTTGCGCATCCCCAATTTTAATCGCTCCACCATTGGCGGCCGTACCTTCCACTGCTTAGGCCCCAAGCTCTGGAATTCCCTCCCTAAATCTCTCCGGCTCTCTAACTCGCTCTCCTTCTTTAAGACACTGCTTAAAACCTACCTTTGACCAAGCTTTTGGTCATCCATCCTAATATCTCATGTGACGCGGCGTCAAATTTTGTTCGACAACACTCCTGTGAAGTTTTACTACATTAATGGGGCTTTATAAATTAAAGTTGTCATAATCCACATGCACTTCAATTGGTCGAATGGGGTTGTTGCCTTTCCGATGCAGGAATTTAGCTCGTCATCTGGAGATCAGTTACAGTTGATCTCGAACAGCAGAACTTGTGTACAACTTCTAGAGGGGTGTTAGCTCTTCAACCTTCTGGTGCAGTCAACACACCATGTGCCATGATCATGGTCTTCTTTAGATTGATTGTTAGTCGAAATTCATCGCAAGCTAGTGAAAAGCTATTGCAAAGTTGTTTAAGCTCCACTTAACTGTGCGTTCAATTATAAAGATACACACACATATATTCACACAGCTGGGTGAATTAGCCATGAAGTAATAATGGAGGATGTACCCAAGGTTGCAAAGCCTAATGCGATACTCACTGATGTGCAGGGAGGCAGCTGCTGGAGCAGTTCAAAAGATTGGATGGGTCAGTTTGTGTTTTTTTGGTTGAATTATTGAATTTTGTGTTTATTATTAAATTTATAGCATAATAAACAAAATAACGTGGTTGACTCTGAAGTTCCCTCTGAAGTGGCCTTGCAACCAATGTTCCCTCAATTTGTTTTGGCCCGTGCGGCCCCTTTAATGGGCTGCGCAGGCCATTCAAAATTCCACGCGTGCGCAGTTATTCTATTTAAAAGCCGATTCACCGGCTGCATGGGACCTTCAGAGCTTAAAGGGAACATTGCTCGCAACCCACTCAGTTATATCAAACCGCTAGAAAGGACAAGAAGAAAAAAAAAGCAGGTGGACCTAGACATCAAATCTGGATATGACAAAACCATGCCCCAGCCCAGTTGATCTGCAAAATCCTCCTCACCAACATCTGTGCACTGGTGCCAAAGTTGGGAGAGCTGTCCCATAGGCTGGTCAAGCAACAGCCGGACATTGTTATAATCAGAGAATCATACCTTTCAGCCAACATCCCAGACTCCTCCATCGCCATCCCCGAGTACGTCCTGTCCCACCACCAGAGTTGGGGGAACAGTGGCATACCGTCAGAGGGCAGGGAACTCCAATGGCGTCAGGTCAAACAGGGGCAAGAAAACCTCCTGCTGATTACCACCTATCAACCTCCCTCAGCTGATAAATCAGTACTCCTCCAAACTGAACACACCTTGGAAGCAGCATTGAGGTTAACCAGGGCATAGAATGTACTTGGGAGTGGGCCTCAATGTACATCACCAAGAGTGGCTCGGTAGTATCACCCTGACCACAGGCTGGCTGAGTCCTGAAGAATAGTCTTGCAGCAAGTGATGAGAGAACCAACATGAGGGAATAACTTATTTGATCCCGTCCTCACTAATCTACCTATTGCAGATGCGCTTCTCCATGACAGCACTGGTCAGTGACTAGTTGCTGTGGAGATCAAGCCACATCTTCACAATGAGGTCACCCTCCATCTCACTACCACCGTGTTAAGTTGGATAAATCAACAGATATAGCAGCTGGGCATCAGCACAATTGTAAACCACCACAATCTGTAACCTCATGGTCCCGCATATCCCTCACTCCTCTATCATCATCAAGCTAGGTGACCAACGCTGGCTCAATGAGTATAGAAGAGCAAGCCAGGAATAGCAACGGCATACCTTGAAAATGAAGTGCCAACCTGGTAAAGCTACAACAAAGGACTACATGCATGCTGAACAGCAAAAGCAGCATGCAATAGTCAGAGCTAAGCATCTCATAACAACTCCAGGTCAAAGATCTACATCCCTGCCACATTCAGTCATGAATGGCGGTGGATAATTAAACAACTAACAGGAAGAGGAAGCTTCGTGAACATCCCCATTCACAACGATGGGCGAGATCAGCACAGGTGCAAAAGACAACGCTGAAATGTTCACAATTAGAAGTGCCGAGTGGATGATCCTTCTTGGTATCCTCCCAGGGTCCCCACCATCACAGATGCCAGTCTTCAGCCAATTTGATTTACTCCACATGACATCAAGAAACAGTTGACTGCACTGGACACAGCAAAGGTTACAGTTTCCGACAACATCCCAGCTGCAATACTGAAGACCTGTGTTTTAGAACTAGCTGTTCCCCCCAGCTAAGCTGCTCAGGTATAACTACGACACTGTCATTTAAATTGCCCAAGTATGCCTGGTCCATAAAAAAAAAAAACAGGACCAACACAATGGAATCATACTCTGGCAAGGTGCCGATGCCTTCAGGTTGGGGGGTGGGTGGCAGTGGCACGTGGAGACAATTAGCTGAAACATTGATTTGTGTTGCTGTCAAACTAGAAATGCAACCGTCTTCCTATGAAAATGTTTTAATGTTAATATGTGGAAACCAGTTCAAATGTACTAACGGAGACTTGGGAAGCTATAGCAAATCAAGGATATCCATTAAAAAAAACTTTAGCAAGCATGCACATTTAGTCTGCGTCATAAAGTTAGCACTGGTATACATTTTTTTTTTTTAAGTTTAAAATGTGTACGTGACTAGTGCTAAGAACATTATGATAAATCTGCATCATGGCAAAATTCCCCAAGTGGCTAAGTTAGCAACCTGCACACAGAAATTGAAATGCTTTCTGATTTCTCCCCCCCCCCCCCCCCCAGCTCAAATTAATTAATAGCAAAAATTCCGTACAAATCTGGCGGGGGACACAAGCTTGTGTAGATAGCTACATACAAGCATGATCTCACTTTCCTAATGAAAGGAACCATAAATCATCTTAAAGGGAAACAATATTCATGAAGTGTTTCATTTTGTGAAACTGAGAAGCTGGAACAGCTGTATATTATTTTCATCACAATAACAATGTGCACGAGTGACGCAATGCATTTATCAACAAATGAATGAAAGGTTTGCCAAACATTTTATAAGATGGCAGCTTAAATTTGCTGAAAAGGCATAAAAGTTTTTAAAGTTGAACTAACAAATTAGTATTCCATAAGAATGTCACTGGTGAACCCCGAGAGAAATCCAATTATTAGTCAAACTTAAGGCGATGAATCAAGTATATGGATATTCAACTGTATTGAATGGTCTGAGTGCATCTACCTTCAAAAGGAAACGAGTAAGTAATGAGATAGGTGTCTCAAATTTGATTAAATATTTCCATTGTTTAAAGCTGCTTTCATGGAGCTCCTCAAAGGCTCAGTGTACTGAGCCACACAATCAAGATTGCCCCAGGTTAAATCCTTGGTCGACGTGGCATTGGCTGTGCTCAGACAACTGGAGGGATGCTACAATTGGCCCAAGTGCCGCCAGCCTAGGGAAGGGAGAACGTGAACAGCCAGGATTCCCACTCATGACCAATTTCCAGATCACTGACGGGCAGTGCAGGTGGGTAATGTTGGATGAGGATCAAGCTCAGCTGTAATGCCCCTCAGATAGCCTACCAACACTGTCCCTCTAGGCGCAGACATCAAGTACAGCCACTTGGGTTCGGTACCGGAGGTTGCCAGCACCTGTCTAACTTACTGTAACTTTAAAATTTAATTTAGAATTAATTTTTATGCATCGTTAGAAATTTTATGGAGTATATAATGAAGAGGGTGGAAAACCAACATGGGTGCTCAAAATACAGCAAACTCTTTGGTATCCGGCACCGACGGGACCGGGATGGTGCCGGTTGATTAAAAATTCCAGATGACGGAGAGGGTTATCTACCGAGGCTATTTTTAACAAACAAAAATTTAAAAAATCAAGAAATGTGCAGTATACAGTAATTGGCGGATCAGAAGAGACTACCGGCAGCGCGGGAGAGTCAGACTCCTATTATTGAGGTGACAGCGCCAAGAAGCCGAGTAGTGGCAGTTTGGAGAACTACCCCCACTGATTAACGCGGCCACCGCGGGAGATTCGGACTCGGCAACATTTCCGGTTATTGAGGTGTTGTTTTCGGAGTATGAATTTTGCCGGTTAATAGAGAATTCCAGATATTTAGGTGCCGTTTAAATGAGAGTTTCCTGTAATTGGTAGGAAACATTTTCAGGAATTTTGTTAGTTGATTTGGTGAGGGTAGGTGATTTTTAAACTGGTAGCTTTTTCATGAATGAAGATTTTTTATGAAGAGATTTATTTAATTTTTACTTTATAGATAGTAATTTTTGATTAGTTTACAAAAAAGTCAATAGCACATTTGGGCCAATCACGGTCCACAGCTTGACAAACAATGGCTTGTGACTACTTTTTAGTGAATGGGACTTCACATCCTACAGACACCTCGTGCTCAGTGGATATTTTTGGTCCTACGGATGTGGTAGACACAAAACTTTCAATTATGTAGATAGTCACGTTAAACTAAAAAATATATTAACCATTCCAATATTAATCTGATGTGATCACTTTTACCTTACATTTCAACCAGATGCAGATGGTCATGAGCTCACATGAAAATAGGTTCTGCAATTTCATCTGCTCTGCACAGTTGCTGGGAAAAAATGCTTTACTATGGAGTCAACTGTCTTGAGCATTATTACTGCTGACCAAAATTTCAACAATTAAGTAGTTTACAGAACATTAGAAACACATTAAAATATATTTATTAGCTTAACAAGTTTATCCAATGAGGAACTGAGACATACAGATGAGGAAGATCCCATATTTAATCCTTGGGCCTCTAGTGAGTTGGCCGATATCAGCCAGGTTTTGGTATGGGCGCTACAATTGGCTTCACTCCTCTGGATCACAAAAAGGGGGGAAAAATTCAGCCAGGGTTCCCACTTGTGACCCATGCTGAAAGGGTATGTGTGCGGACGTTGGACAAGAGTCGGCTTAGGCTCATCTGTGAGGACCCCTTTGGTTAAATAGGGCACTGATGCTTATCGTTAAGCCTCACAGATCAACGTTAGCTACTAGGAGGCACAGTAGGATGTCTTTCATACGGCAGAAGTTAATGCTTTCAGGACAGATGAGAGCACAAAAAAAAAGCAGCAAACGGATCAGATGAGTCTATTTTTTTTAGTCCTGATCTGTGTTTGCTATTTAAAAAAAAATCAGAGAAATTACTTTCCAAAACTGAGCTGGAAAAAGTACAGCTACTTCAAGGGGCAAGGACCCAAGCCAGTAGGGAGCTGAATATATGCTAGACTGATGGCTACCTCGGGATTGTATCCTAGAGTGCTGTCCAATGCATTCCATCCCCCATCAGGCATGCTATTCTGCATATATTACCTCATGACTTGCTGCCAGCAGGTGTTTAATGGTTTGGTTGTGAACACATTTGAAATATGCAGACAGATTACAAAATTAAAAGCATCGCAGTGGAACTACATTATAAATGTGCAACTCGATTCAGTCCAGTTGTGGGCATTTGTCTGCCGAATTTGGATCATGGCACCGAGTGTCAGCACAAATAAGACACAATTTATGCTGCCTTTATAATGCACCTTTTGCATCAGTGCCATGTGAACATTTTCAGCATGGTGATACTAAAAGCCCAACAGAAAGCCATCAGTGTTGGCCGACACTGAAGGAAACAAGATTCTAAGTTTTGCTTAGCAATAGCAGAAGGTGTGAAACTCACTTCTTAAATTTAGAAAAGTTCTAAAACTCTACTTGGTAAAAGGTGAAAGGCCAAACCTGCCAAACAGCTGGCCCAGTCAGAAGAAAATGGCTAGCGAGCTGCACTCCATCCAGGTACAGGAAACTTTGGTTTATCCGGAGGTTATATGTCCGGAATACTCGATCTAACGGCAAAAATCAGGAGCCGTTTTCTATATTTTTTTTTTAGTTCTCGTTGCTTTATTTTTCCCCAGTCAAGCACTGCAAGGTCTGTAGCTATAGCAACAGCTTCAGCTACAGATGCTTGCAGCTGCAGCCGACTGTTTTGAAGCTGTTGCTAAGCAACAGGGTTTGTTGATTCACACGGAGCTTCTCAGTTCCGTATGTTTAAACATTATCTCTGGTATGTCCGGCACTTTTGATGGTACGGCACCAGCTCGGTCCCGTCAGTGCCGGATATCAGAAAGTTTCCTGTATTTCAGTATGCACGCAGAGCTCTGCCTTTCCCCACTCAAAGCAATGCAACTGGTTCCTAGTCCACACTGTTGCTACTAAACAGATAGGCCTGTTTAATCACATTGCTGTTCCGGCTACATAGTCTTCAGTGTAGAGGCTTTGGTTCCACTCCCAACCAATTAATCAAATCAATAATCATATCAAAATAGCAGCTGACAAAAATAAAATCATCATCATTGCCAGTGGTAAAAATGGAAAACCCCACATAATCATCCATTGGTTTCACATAGACTGTTCCATCCTGCAAAGACCAGGTCTTGATTCACAGGACACTAGTTCTAATGTGGCACTCAAAATTATCTTCTGATAACCAGCTGTGAGTTAGACAAGCCACAAGAAACAGATTATACAAGAGGCAGAAGCAAGATCTCTAACCTGAAACATACAAATTTGATCACAACATATGAAAGAAACCTTTTGGAACTGATCATACTGCCAGCCGCATTGTACATTGACCGTCTGATAAGCACAGGATGCAGCTGCTCTTTGTATTGTCAGGAAAAGCGGTTTGCTTTAACTTACTTTAATTCACCCACTTAATGAGCTATAATAGAATACATAACACCTGCAAAGGTCGTCTTTATTTCTAAATGAATTTACTTTTGCATCTTCTCTATAATGGATTCATACAACTATGAGATTATCAACACATTAGCTAAATTACTCGAGAGACTAAACAAAAAGTTTGACATCTGCAAACTTAATCAGATTCTCCTTTAACAAAATAGGAGAATTTAAAAGAAAATCTAATTAAGCTATTTGTTACCAAAGTACAAGGCTGAATTTGGGAAAATAAACCAGAGCGCACAAAATGTGGCACTGAAATTTCTTATGGAGCTACAAAATTCAAACCCTTTTTAGTTTGCAATTTTCAGCAGTGGCGCTGTAGATAAGCAATAAGCCACAAGCAGCAGAGAAATAAGGATATTATTGTGTAGGAAAGCCCGATGGAAGTGCCGGTTTCCTGCATGCACTGCGCATGGGCGGGAAACCGGCACTTCCGTTCCTCTGAACGAAGGGGTTCAGAGGTCGAACGCGTGCGCAGGGGAGTCTGCGCGTGCGCTTTGAACTTATGTTTTTTTTTATACAGGTTTTTCCGTGAGGGTAAGTCTGCAGGATTTAGAAATTTAAAAAGCAGGCGTAAGGCCTGCTTTTTACAAGGTAAGTAGTCAATTAATTAAAATTAAAACATTTTTTCCACAGGTTTATTATTGTTAAATACTTTAAAGCAAGGTAAGTTTATTTTCAGCCCCGTTAGGAAATAAAATTATTTTTTTCAAACATTTAAATTATTGTTTAAAATAGTTATTTAATGTAATTTATAGTTTATTTTAAAAATGTGATTTAAAAAAAAATTATTTGAAGGTTTACTGCTATTTTGGGGCTGTAGTATTTATAAGTCTTGACAGCTCTTCCTGTCAAGACTTATGAATGGGCTTTTCCCTCCTCCGATTGGCTGCCCATGGCCCCAGGGGACACATCGAACTAACTGTGCCCCTGGAACACGCAAACCCTGCGCGCCGGCAGCTGGGCCAGGCCCCGGATCGGAATTCCACGGGGCCCTACAGCTCAACTGCCGGCGCGCAAGGCAAGTGCAGGTTGGGGGCTTGCACCCGTGGGAAGCCCCCGACCTGAATTTCTGGGCCCTTGTCTCACACTGTCATTACTGGGTGTATAAAGCACTAGAACAGGCTCGCTTGGAGCACCCAATTAGTGGTGGTCACACCAACACGCAAATAAATAGCGATAACAGCATTCTTTACCATTACATCAAATGGGAAAACTACAGATGTTAACTAGATAGTAAGATATAATCATGCAAAACTGCACAGGAAAGAAGTACCTTTCAACACCATCAATTAAATTATAAAATGTTAGGAACATAGGAACAGGAGTGGAGCTTTCAGCCCCTCAAGCCTGTTCCGCCATTCAATGAGATCATGACTGATCTGTTATAGTTTATTGATGATTACAAAATCATTGTGCGGAGATACAGTCAAAATGAGTACGATTACAGAAGGAATCTGCTGCTGTGATGATTCATTGAAAAATTTTACAAACAAGATAATAAATGCATTACCTTAGCAAATCAATTAAGAATGGAGTGAGAACGAAACCAGATAACTACTGACCTATCAGTTACATGTCAGTTGTGGCGAAGTTACTGGAATCTATCAGAGACAGTGACTAAGCACTTGGGCAAGTATGAGTTGATGAGCGAGTCAGCATGGATCTGAGATAGGTCTAGTTGAATTTTCTGAAGAGGTTACTAGCATGGCAGTTAGGGGAATGTCTGTGGATGATGTCATTATGAACTTCCACAAGGCATTTGATAAGGTTCCGCACAAGTGAACAGCAGCAAAAATGAAAGTGCTTGACGTGCTGGAGTAGGGTTGCCAACTCTGGTTGGAGGCAGTCCTGGATGTTCTGACCCTGTGAAGTTGGACTACATGACTTCTACAAATGTTCTAACATTTACCTTATAAAAAGTTTGGGTCCCCTGTAGTTCAGCATCTTTATTTATGGTTTTACTCTAGCAGCTCTTGTGTGAGAAGTTTCAAGAACCAGGAGGCCACCTGAGAGCAGGTGAAGAGGGGAGACACAGGAAGGGAAAAATCATTCTCTCCATCTCTGCCCCCCAGCCCCCACCAACTCTCGAGCCACCCAAGATTTCAGCAACGCGCCCCCAACCCCCTCCACCCATCTCACAATTTCAGTCAACCTCCGCCACCCCACCCCTCCACCACGAGTTCAGGCCACCCTCAATTGATTCCAGACTCTTCCCCCCCAAATCCCGGAACGGCAGTTCCTGGCTTTTGTGTAAGGGAGATCTCTTTATCCCAGCATCTCTAGCGGCAGAGAAACCCCTCCATCCATGTGATAGAGCAGTGCAAGCATTCAATTCCAGAAATAGGGGGTTTCTCTGCCGCTATGCATGCTGGGTAAATAGATCTCCATTGCTCAAAAGCCATTTGTTCACCCGCTGCCGCCTCATACTTGTTTGTGTGTTTGATGTTGTATGTTCTAATTGGACTTGGTGCATTGAAGGCTGTTCGTAGTTCATAATTTGCGAGAGTGGGCAAAACTATGGTAGATGGAGTTCAATGTGGGGAAGTGTGAGGTCATCTATTTTGGATCCAAGGAAGACAAATTGGAATAATTTCCAATGATGAGAGACTAGGAGCTATGGAGGTGCAAAGGGATTCAGGTACACAAGTCACTAAAAGCTAGTGCACAGGTATAAAAAAAGTTAAAAAGCCTAATAGAATGTTGGCCATTATCTCTAGAGTGATGGAATACAAAGGGGAGAAAGTGATGCTTCAGCTGTACTGAAGCTTGGTCCTCTGGAGCTGACGTTCAGCTTTGGGTACCGCACCTGAGGAAGGATATTTTGGCCTTGGAGGAGGAACAGTGCAGATTCACCAGAATAATACAGGGGCTTAAAGAGCTGCATTATGAGGACAACTTGGCTTGTATTTCCTTGAGTTTAGGAGGTTGAAGGGTGATTTAATTGAGATCTTTAAAATGTTAAAGGGATTTGATAGGGTAGGTACAGGAGAAACTATTTCCTCTTGTGCAGGAATCCAGAATAAGGGACACAATCTTTAAATTGGAACTAGGTCATTTAGGAATGAAATCAGGAAGCACATTTTCATACAAAGGGTATCAAGGGATATGGGGCAAATGTGGGTAAATGGAGTTGAGATACAAATCAGTCAAAATCTAATTGGATGGTGGAACAACCTCAAGGGGCTGAATGACCTACTCCTGTTCCTATGTTCCAGTCAGCAAGTACAGGAAACTCTTTTTTATCCGGCACCGACGGGACCGGCGTGGTGCCGGTTTATCAAAAAGTCCGGATTACAGAGCGGTATAGTAAAAGGTACGAAAACTCCGTACACAGCAACAAATCCAGGCTTCCCTGTTGCTTAGCAACAGGTGCAGGAACCCCAGCCACAAGATCCAGGTGTCCCTGTTGCTAAGCAACAGGTGCAGGAACCCCGGTTACACAGCCACAGATCCAGGAATGGCCACTAATATGAAGTAAAACTTACCTGAACCTACTCCTGAATTTTGCCGGTTAACAGAGATTTCCAGTTATTTAGGTGCCAGTAAATCGAGAGTTTCCTTATACAGTAAAGAACTTTATACACAGAATCAAGTCTTAAAAATTCAGTTTTACAGATATCCTCTGGAATAATTACAATAGGGATATGGGTAGGCCATTCAGCCACTCAAGCCTGTTCCGCCATTCAATTAGATCAAGGCTGGTCTGCATCTTAACTCCATCTACCTGCCTTGTTTCCATAATCCTCAACACCCTTGCAAAACAAAAATCTACATCTCAAGTTTTGACATTTTCAACTGATCTAGCCTCAACAGCTTTTTGGAGACAGCGTTCCAGATTTTCACTACCCTTTGTGTAAAGTATTTTTTGACATCACCCCTGAAAGACCCAACTCTCATTTTAAGATTATGTCCCCTTGTTCTGGACTCCCCCACCAGAGGAATTAATTTCTCTCTATCTACCCGATCAACTCCTTTGATCATCTTAAACACCTCAATTACATCACCACTTAATCTTCTATATTCAAGGGAATACAAGCTTAGTCTATCCAATCCCGGTATCATTCTGGTGTATCTGCGCTGCAATCTCTCCAAGGCCAGTATATCCTTCCTAAGGTGCTATGCCCAAAACTAAATGCAGTATCCCAGATGGGGTCTAACCAGAGCTCTACAGCTGTAACATAAATTTCACTCCTTTGTATTCCAGCCCTCTTGAGATAAAGGCCAACATTCCAGTAGCCTTTTAAATTAATCTTTTTGTACCTGTCCAATGGCTTTTAGTGATTTCTGTACTAGAACCTCTAAATCTCTCTCTCTCTCCCTGTTCATCCACAGTTCCTAGCTATTTAGAAAATACTCTGAGCTGTCTTTCTTTGGTCCAAAGTCCTTGCACTTTCCCACATTGAAAGTCATCTGCCACAGTTTTGCCCGATAATGAACCAAACTAGGACTCAACACGCCCAAGATACAATCACCATTGGGAAGCTCAAAACAACGTGCTGCTTTTATCCTAAGATATCTCAATAGGATAAGGTTCTAAATATGAAATATGGATTCCTCCAAAAGGAAAATGGCCACATCACTGCTTCCAGGATAGCCCAAGGAATTAACAAAATATTATTGCAAGCTTGTTGTGCATAAACGGTAGACTCGATTCAACTGTTAGTAGACCTGATAGTTACTGTTCCTGAAGCAGTAGCTTCAAATACTAAAGTCAAAAGGGATAATGTATAAGGAAAAGAATAAAAGACATTTGTGATATTGACTGTTAACGTGGCAGGCACAATTTTAATCTAATTGTTTTGCTGCCATTCCAAGCTGTTGGTGAATAAGTAACTATACATTGCAAGGTGGTTTGTTTAACATTATGGCAAATACTTTTGACTTCCTTCTGTGAGGAAATGGGATTTTGATTCAAGCCTTCAGACCGAAAAAGACCATTAAACATTGGGGAAACCATCAAAAAGCGGTTACTGCACAAGACATTCTCCTTGAAATCAAAACAAAAAAAATCTTTACATTTTCACACTTACTCATCATGCAGTGAACTTACATTTTAGAGATAGGTGGGTGGACTCTACACTGAATAATATTTGCCAGGGATAGACATGCGTTGGACTGTTAGATGGATAACACTTACTTTCACACTTCATGTAGCTCAACTTACCTTCACACAGGCCTGAAACTGCTCCCAGATCGTGTCTGGTACTTCGTCAGGCAGGCAAAGCAAAAGCTCAGTACAGCTCCTGAAATGGATAAATGACAATATTAAAACTAAATGATTTAATATATTTCATACAACAGTGTTTGCTGCGGCACTTTTCAAAAAGGCATTCAGGCCAAACTGAAACTTAGTAAGAGCTGTGTGATCAGATTTGTGCAGGTGATGTTTCAAAAATTATCAGGTTTAACTCAATATTGAATTCTGTGCATAGGAACGATTCAATTATATGTTTCTTTTTAAGTAAAATACTCAAGTTTAAACAGTCTACTCAAATTCAAAGTTGCTTACTCCAAATTACATGATAATTCAAGGTTTAATCACTAAATTCACACTTTACTGTGATATTTAAGTTGCATAATTAAAAAAAGAAAATTGCCCAATAATTTGAAAGAGCAAAAAAAGACTGAATTATCAGGATTGGACTGTATAACTTGCTGTGGGCATAAATCGCCATCATGCTGCAGCAATATAATAAAAGTACCCAACAGTAACATGACAATATATCATGCACAATAATTTGACAATAGGGAAGAAATAAAACGCGAACCAGCACAAGACTGACAGTGGACGCACTGCTAGTCTGTATGGCTCAGCACCATACCACACAGGCCATTGATCTACTGAGCAGAGAAGTCCCAAAAGTAATCTTTAAAGAGACAAAAATAAATGGAAATCAAAAGATTGTGATAAAGTCAGATCCTCCCTCTAGATTTACAGAAATAGCCCAAGCGCTACTACCTCAAAAATACCCACCACACAGAATGCAGCCCTCTATTTTCCATACAAAAATACAATAAAATACAAAATTGAACAAAAACAAACATTCACAAAATTAAGGCATCTTGACAGAATACAAATGATGCGGTGATGTGTAGGAAACTGGCACATTGTACTTATTTATGATAAACATGTTGATTATCCTCTATTTAGAGTTACATACAACTCATGTAAAGGATATTTTCAGTATGGTAAAAGTTAAATCTCCAATGAGATTCACAATATTTTAACAGCACAAGAAACCATTCAACCCATCACAGTTGCCCTGGCTGCGTGACAGAACTATCCACTTAGTCTCATTCCCTTGCCCTTTCTCCATACCCTTTTACATTCTTCTTATCCAAATATTTATCAACTTTCCTTTTCAAAACTATTATGGATTTTGCGCTCACCACTGTTTCTGGTATGGCATTCCATGGCCTAACAATCATCATCTTAAAAAATTCTCCTGACCTCTTCCTTTGATGATCCTGAATTTACATCCTCTAGTTACTGACACATTAACTAGTGGAAATAGAAGAAATCATCAAAATTTACAATACCCAGTTGCAGTTTCAGCACGAGAATGAATAAAAATAAACACTAGGCTGTTGCACATTATTCATAACCAAAAGGGTACACAATCTAGTGCTGGATCTCAAACCACACTTTCTGAAACTAGCTGCCAAGTGGTATGCAAGAGCCAACTGACAACAGCTCTCATACAAGTGTCTACCCTCTTATCACCAACTCCAATACACTGCATCATCACATCACTTCAATTTTACTTTTATAAGCGAACGATGTGTAACCCATGAACAGTTAACAGAAGATATCAGAGTATCATGGTCGCACCAGTTACATATCGTCAGCTCTACACTCAGCTGCTGGGGTATTTGCTCCTGTGACTCCTGACCAGAACTATTCTAGACAATCAGTTGCAGGGTCTGAAGTTATTTCTCAAGTCACTGCTGCCATTTCATTTTTATTTGGTCTCCGGATGTAGGCGACACTGGCAAGGCCACATTTATTGCCTACCCCTACCTGCCTCGAGGTGGTGATGGTGGGCCTGCTTGAAGTGCTGCAGTCCTCGTGGTGATGATGCTTCCACAATGGCGTTAGGTAAGGAATTCAAGGATACTGATCCAGCGATATTGCACAAAATAACATTTTGCTTTAGCGGGAAAAGGCATGCTTTGCCACTGCTGTATTCCATGTCTTGAGTGTTAGGTGTACCTGTGTCCCCATCTGTGGAGACTCTCATTTTAGCATACAAGGCTTCCATATACAAAAATGTACAGGTGATGTGCTGTCAGATACGACACTACTGCGTATGCCCATTTTTCGGGCAGCAACCATCACTCGGTTACTCCTTGCCAAATTGGTTTTCTAGAATGAACAGAATACAGACCACCGTCACGCTAGGAATGTACAGAAATAATGCAGACTCGTGCTCAAGCTCTCAGTAATTTATTGGATGGCACAATTCCTTGAATATACAGTCGAGCTTTACAAATCTGAAGGATTCTACAGTACAACTAGACTATAAGATGGTTAAGATTTACAACACATTCAAAAACTAGATATCTCAATTATCTATCTTGACTGCAGTTTACATGCAAAAATATTTTTAAAATCAAAATATGCTGACTTGTTTAAAATTGCATTCCAACATACAAGACAAAAGCTTACTTTATTTGATCCAAGGTTAATTGGTGTGTGCAAGTACAAGTTTTCTTTATAATTTGTCTATGCAGCTACCTGCACCCAGCCCCCCGCCTTGGAAGATGTTGCCAAATCCACACACTTGCCATTTCACTTCTGTTGAAGGATTATTGAAGATGAAGAGAGTATGGCAAAGCTTTTGTGAATTATTCTATATGGTAGCACATCAACTCTGGGCTGCTTTAATGGATATTTAAATATTACACAGTAGGGATTAACACTATTGTTGAACATTCCAACTGTATGCAGGATACCATTACCTCTGCATCAAATGTTCGGAGAGAGAACCAAACTCAAACTTTATGGCAGCTGTCTAATAAGTATGAGTATTTGTTCTGAAAGGTACTCTCAAGTTCAGATAGTATTTCTAATTAATCCTAGCAACTACCTTACCAAGGGAAGGGCACTGAAGCAGAGAGTATAAGTGGATTCAAAAGACAATTTGATGAGTTTCTGGAGATAAGGGTTGAGGGATATGGAGAGGGGGCATTTAGGCAAAGTTGATTTATGTGAAAGGGATGAGGTTTGGGCCCAACGGCCTTTCCTTATGTTTTTAATTAAAGACTGATTAAGAACATTTTTTAACTATAGACATTTACCCTCAAACTCCCTAGATAAGGAGTTGCTGGTGTTCATCTATAGCAATGTTGAATGAAGATTCCCAACTAAAAGGATGGGGCAAATTATGATTCCAGTTCAGTACCTAGTCACAGCGACACTGGCAGAGGAGTTGAATGAGCCATTGCTTCACTGTCCGCTCATCTCTAGTACAGCCAACTACAAAAGGTGAGAATTCATCTTCAAAAATCATTACAAAAATGAATATATAATTAGAAGTATTCTTCAGAACAACTGTCCAGCTGAAAGGATCAGAAAAAGAGAGCTCTTAATTCAATTACCTGAATTAATTTTTAAGCACTAAATTCCCCCTTGCTGTGATGCTGGTTTTGTCTAATTCAAATTATTGGATAATTCAAATGTAAAATCTCAAACAACTGAATAATCAGTAGACTGTTCAGATTAATTCAGAGAAATTATTTTGTATTTTTTGCGTCCAATACAGTCGTATAATACACTAGCCATTAACATGAAGTCAACAACACTGATTGCTTAGTCAACTAGAAATTAGCATTCTATAAATAATGACTAATTTTGTGCCACGGTCAACAAATCTTAAATCAAACCAACTCGAGAGAGAGACACAGGGTTCTGAAAACCTGATGTTTCAGCTCATTACCACGTTTGTACAGGGTGTAACCAGCTTATTTTGTTGTGCAAATTATACAAGATAACAAAACTTATTAAAAGAGTACTCCAGTGAACAATGTAAACAAAGGCATGAGACAACATTTCTCTGAAATTATATTTGACTTGCCTTTAATGTGAAGTGAGGATTTTTCCAACATCTCTATCCCATGATCTGACCTGTGCCATTTTGATCCTTTTGCTTTAGTTTGGGGAGACTTTCCTATTCTTAAATTGTTTTTTCAGAAACAAAGACATACTTTATTCAATTCAGTATGCTGGTGACAGGGTGGTATCAGAACTGAAGGGCAATTTTTTTATATAAAAGGGCATAAAAACATGTCTATGTAATGCCCACCTTTGATACAAGACTTCGCCAATTACCCCGGAGATTGGATATCCTGCTTTACCCAATAGAGACTTCAGAAACAACTGTAAAGTACACTATTGCTAAGCTTTCATTTTATCTGTATCTTCTGAACTGCTTTCCATTCAATATCACCTAAATGTCTGATTTCTGGGCTGAATACAGCACCTTCCCTTGCTTTTGATCCCTGCAACCATGAGTTTCCACCTCCTTGTTTTTCCCCAACAGTTTGCATGGATCATCACACATGTTATAAACATACTCCAAAATCGGCCAGAGCACTCCTGCATACTTGACATCTTTCAAGGAAAGGTTGGTAATATTGATTGTGAAAATGGGTAAAAAGAATGACGCAATAACCCAAATTACAGTTATTCTCCCTACATTATAAGAATACTGCAACACACTGCACTAGCTGCAGTGCCCGGCGGTGCCGAGGCTTTTTTGAGGGGATGTTGTTGTTGGAAGAGAGAGAGAGCGAGCGACTGGGGGGGGGGGGGGGGGGGAAAAGAGAGAGAGCGACTGGGGGCGGGAAGAGAGAGAGCGACTGGGGGGGGGGGAAAAGAGAGAGCGACTGGGGGGGGGGGGGGAAGAGAGAGAGCGACTGGGGGGGGGAGAAGAGAGAACGCGACTGGGGGGGGGGAAGAGAGAGAGCGACTGGGGGGGGGGGGGGAAGAGAGAGAGCGACTGGGGGGGGGGGAAAGAGAGAGAGCGACTGGGGGGGGGGGGAAGAGAGAGAGCGACTGGGGGGGGGGAAGAGAGAGAGCGACTGGGGGGGGGAAGAGAGAGAGCGATGGGGGGGAAGAGAGAGAGCGACTGGGGGGGGGGAAGAGAGAGAGCGACGGGGGGGGGGGAAGAGAGAGAGCGACTGGGGGGGGGGGGAAAGAGAGAGCGCGACTGGGGGGGGGGGGAAAGAGAGAGCGCGACTGGGGGGGGGGGGGAAGAGAGAGCGCGACTGGGGGGGGGGGGGGAAGAGAGAGAGCGACTGGGGGGGGGGGGGGGAAGAGAGAGCGACTGGGGGGGGGGGGGAAGAGAGAGCGCGACTGGGGGGGGGAGAAAGAGAGCGCGCGACTGGGGGGGAGGGGGGAAGAGAGCGCGCGACTGGGGGGGGGGGGGGGAAGAGAGCGCGACTGGGGGGGGGGAAAGAGAGAGCGACTGGGGGGGGGGAAGAGAGAGAGAGCGACGGGGGGGGGAAGAGAGAGAGCGACTGGGGGGGGGGAAGAGAGAGAGCGACTGGGGGGGGGGGGGAAGAGAGAGAGCGACTGGGGGGGGGGGAAAGAGAGAGCGACGGGGGGGGGGGGGAAAGAGAGAGCGACGGGGGGGAAGAGAGAGCGACGGGGGGGGGGGAAAGAGAGAGCGACGGGGGGGGGGGGAAAGAGTGAGAGCGACTGGGGGGGGGGGGGAAGAGAGAGCGTGACTGGGGGGGGGGAAGAGAGAGCGTGACTGGGGGGGGGGAAAGAGAGAGCGTGACTGGGGGGGGGGAAGAGAGAGAGCGACTGGGGGGGGGGAAAAGAGAGAGCGACTGGGAGGGGGGGGAGGAGAGAGCGACTGGGGGGGGGAAAAGAGAGAGAGCGACTGGGGGGGGGGAAGAGAGAGAGCGACTGGGGGGGGGAAGAGAGAGAGCGACTGGGGGGGGGGGGAAGAGAGAGAGCGACTGGGGGGGAAAGAGAGAGCGACTGGGGGGGGGGAAGAGAGAGAGTGACTGGGGGGGGGAGAAAGAGAGAGCGACTGGGGGGGGGGAAGAGAGCGCGCGACGGGGGGGGGGGGGGAGAAAGAGAGAGCGACGGGGGGGCAGAGAGCGCGACTGGGGTGGTAAGAAGAGAGAGCAACTGGGGGGGAAGAGAGAGAGAGAGAGGGAAGGAGAGAGAGAGAGGGGGAAGGAGAGAGAGAGAGAGAGAGAGAGAGAGAGAGAAGGGGAGAGAGAGAGAGAGGGGGCGAAGCGGGGGGGGGTGGGGGCGAAACGGGGGGGTGGGGGCGAAACGGGGGGTGGGGGGCGAAACGGGGGGGGTGGGGGGCGAAACGGGGGGGGTGGGGGGCGAAACGGGGGGGTGGGGGGCGAAACGGGGGGGTGGGGGGCGAAACGGGGGGGTGGGGGGCGAAACGGGGGGGTGGGGGGCGAAACGGGGGGGGGTGGGGGGCGAAACGGGGGGGTGGGGGGCGAAACGGGGGGGTGGGGGGCGAAACGGGGGGGTGGGGGGCGAAACGGGGGGGTGGGGGGCGAAACGGGGGGGTGGGGGGCGAAACGGGGGGGTGGGGGGCGAAACGGGGGGGTGGGGGGCGAAACGGGGGGGGGGGTGGGGGGCGAAACGGGGGGGGGGGGTGGGGGGCGAAACGGGGGGGGGGGGGTGGGGGGCGAAACGGGGGGGGGGTGGGGGGCGAAACGGGGGGGTGGGGGGCGAAACGGGGGGGGGGTGGGGGGCGAAACGGGGGGGGGTGGGGGGCGAAACGGGGGGGGGTGGGGGGCGAAACGGGGGGGGGGTGGGGGGCGAAACGGGGGGGGTGGGGGGCGAAACGGGGGGGGTGGGGGGCGAAACGGGGGGGTGGGGGCGAAACGGGGGGGTGGGGGCGAAACGGGGGGGTGGGGGCGAAACGGGGGGGTGGGGGCGAAACGGGGGGGTGGGGGCGAAACGGGGGGGTGGGGGCGAAACGGGGGGGTGGGGGCGAAACGGGGGGGTGGGGGCGAAACGGGGGGGTGGGGGCGAAACGGGGGGGTGGGGGCGAAACGGGGGGGTGGGGGCGAAACGGGGGGGTGGGGGCGAAACGGGGGGGTGGGGGCGAAACGGGGGGGTGGGGGCGAAACGGGGGGGTGGGGGCGAAACGGGGGGGTGGGGGCGAAACGGGGGGGTGGGGGCGAAACGGGGGGGTGGGGGCGAAACGGGGGGGTGGGGGCGAAACGGGGGGGTGGGGGCGAAGCGGGGGGGTGGGAGAGAGAAGGGTGGGGTGGGTGGGGGGGGGAGGAGAAGGGTGGGGTGGGGGGGAGAAGGGTGGGGAGAAAGGGGCGGGTGGGGGGGAAGGGTCGGTGGGTGGGGGAGAAAGGGGCGGGTGGGTGTGGGGGGAAAGGGGGCGTGGGGGAGGGAAGGGGGAGGTGGGAGGGGTGGGGGAAGGAGGGATGTGGGGGGGAAGGGAGGGTGGAAAGGGAGGGGGGGTGGGAAGGGAGGCGGGGGGCCAGCAGACCCTCTCCCAGTGTTGGTCCCTGTCTGAGCCAGAAGCCTGGGACTGGAGTTGCGCTGCTAGCCGTTGGAGAAGCCTAGGCCTCGGGCCCCTGCACTGACATGGCAAGGGGTGGGGGGAGCAAGGGGTGGGGAAACATGAAACTTAAAGTACTTATAAAACATTTTTGATAAATCTTTCTAGAACATACACTTTACAACCTCACCAATCTTTTTATTAAAAAAGGGGTCCTCACCTACAGTGTGTTGTATCACAAACAATGGCCGCTGCTTGCTTTTCAGTTGGAAAGATTAGGCCCCGCCCACACAGTCGCTTGTCTGTCTCGGTCACCAGGACCCGATTGGGAGCACAGAAGCCCCACCCACTCTATGTTCCTGTACTAAGATGGCCGCACATGCACTCTGTTACGCACAATCAAAATGGTGTCGCACTGAAACTTTTCACCCTCCTTGACAAAGATGGCTGCCGTTAACCTGGGGCTGTCAGCAGAAGAAATTTCCTCAGCTGCAAACACAGGATCTTCAGATTATTATTATGGGCTTGCGACCTACCCCAGTTGCTTATGAAGCCTCCCCACCTACTGACCCCGGGAATGGAGCGGAGGCAGGCAGCACACCCTCTCCCCTCTGCCAGTGTTTGTCTCTGTCTAGGCCGGGAGCCTGGGACTAGAGTTGCGCTGCTGGCAGTTGGAGAAGCCTAGGCACCGGGCCTGGAAAAACAGTGAAAGGTAGGAAAATTATAGAGGTTAGAGAAAAGATTTACAAATTAATTAACTTTTTTTAAAAAACAATGTGTTTTAAAAGCAACTTTTTTTTTGTTGCTGGAAATGTAGATTTGAAAAGAAACACGCAGAAAGTGCGGAAAAAGAAATGAACAGTTTGAAATCAAGATGGCGGCGACTCACCTCGGTTCAGAACGATGAGGCCCGCCCCCACACACACACCGATTGGTCGACCGTCAGGTCACTGAAGCGTAGGATTGGTCAATCGTCCCGTCACTCGACTCTAGGAGGGCCCGCCCGCACGCGCGAGGAACCCGCCCCCGCCACGCAGCGATTGGTCGACCGTCGGGTCGCTCGACCGTACGATTGGTCGACCTCGACATCACTCTATTGCTAATGAGCGGATGAGATGATAACGAGCGGAATTTTGAACGTTTTTTGGATACCGTGGGCGCAATTTTTATCTCGCCGAAACGTAAATACGCTTATGACCGTTCCGGAATCGTAAGCTTTCTTTTGATGAAACGCACGTGTAGGTACGCTCTATAACTTTAGAGTGTACAGACAGACAGATGTATCCTTTTATAGATTATGGAATGATGAATTAAAGGCTTATGTACACAATTTCCCACATTGTAAGCACTTGATTTTCCAACGGTGGTGCCCTTTTAAAATAGTTACTGTGAACAACAGAAATGAAACAAAAAAAGACTGTGCTGTAAACGGTTTGATTCACTTTGGAAATCTCCATCAGATTCAATCTCAAGTGTTTACATGAGCTAATCTCAAAAATGGAGGAAAGAAAAAAAAGCTAGAATTCTCACTTCGAAACTCTGTCCCCCAGCTGTAAATTGTATACAAAAAGACAGATTCAAGCTTGGCTGTAATGCACTCCAGCCCCCTCACCATCTCGGCTAACAAACACAGCGTGTCCCAGCAGAAGTCACCGTCTTCAGAAGAGCTCACTTGAATTTTCAAACTGCCAATCAACAGGCTAGGGATTGTAAACCCCAAACACTATTTTCATATTTTAGGGCAGGACGAGAGGGCACAGATTCAGGGTTGTGAAGAGGAATTGTACAGCAGATGCCAAGAATTATTTCACACTAAAGCTAAACACACTGCCTGGAATTGTGAATGAAGGCAAGGCACTAAGGCCTAGAAATTGGGTATAGCCTCGCTTGAGTCGTTAGAACTGGCGGAGCGCTAAGTTTATAGCCAGACGAAAGTTATCGCTGCCTGGCGAGATGTTGGGTTGCATCGCTCCCAAAGGGAATCGAGGCGCTAATTCAGCCGTTGCACGGTGCTCTTAGGGCGCAAAAGTTCAGGCGCTGCTCAATATCGACGTGGACGGGCGCAGCGCAGGTGATCTCAATTACGGGAAACCACGAGACCTCCAGGCGCCGGCCGGCTCTTAAAGGGGTGGGTCAGTCAGCCTGAGCTTCAACACCCAACGCCCTGTAGGCCTCAGATTCGGCGCTCGCCCTTGTCTGGCGTTACAAACTTGTTCAGCATGGAGAAGGTTAGACAGAGAGCAGAGCGCTTCAGCACTGAGGCTCTGGACCACTTGGTGGCTGCAGTTGAACGCCGTCGGGAGGTCCTGTATCCGGATAATGGCAAGAGGCCGAATCAGAAGGCTTACCGACGATCTCGGAGGGAGGTTGCTGTGAGGGTCAACTCCAGCAGCATGGCGACCAGGACCCCTGTTCAGTGCAGGAAGAAATTCAACGGCCTCACACGGATCGTTAGGGTGAGTGATGGTTTAGCAATCTTCTGATTCCCTCCATCTGCAGCTGACTTCGGGCACCCTGCTGCAATGATGCCCCCATGGCCCTTTCTGGGCACACACATGGACAGATGTCTCAAGGCCTCATGTAAGGGCTCTTGCACCATGGGGGGCATGCGATGATCTCTCAAGGCCTCATGTTACAGAACTTCCCCTTCTTTCCCCTGCAGTCTAAGCTGGCGATGATCCGAAAGGAGCAGCGTCGAACCGGTGGCGGGCCTCCACAAGTGGTCACTCTCACGGATCTGGAGGAGAGAGTGCACCAGATACTTGGAGGACGTCTGTCTGGTCCTGTGACCACTGCATCTGCCGATCCCATTACCGACAGCGAGGGTAAGACTCTCACATTTTTCACCTGTTGCCTTCCACTTGGTCCCCCCGCCAGCATGCATCCTCAGTGTGCAGCCAGGTCAGAGCCTTGCCGCAATCTGGCATGCCTTTCAGCAAAGCTGTCCTTTTGCTAAAGCCACTCTTCCACCTCCCACTTTCAGATGAAGCAGCACCAACTCGGGCTCAACGCGCTGAAGCTGCCAGTGCCACCGGAGGCGAGGACCAGGAGGAATCCGGACCAGCCGTTGCAGAATCCGGGGAGCTGACACATCTACAGACTGGGGATAGTAGTCCCCTGGAGGGGAGGGGGGGTGGCTCTGAGGATGAACCAGTTGCCGGACCAAGCGGCATGCAGCAACGCACGGGGGATAGGCAAGTTCGGCCACCGTCTCCCCGGAGGGCAAGGCAGATCGTGATGACTGCTGCACAGAGTGCAAATGAGGTGCGTCGCCTGGCTGAGATGAGCAAACAGGCCCGGGTCAGACACACGGAGCTGATGGCTGCAGTCGAGAAGATGCCCGAGTCAATAGATTCATTGGCTAAGAGTATGTTGGACTTCGGGGCAACAATGGACAGGTCTATCCAGGGCTTCGGGGCAACAATGGACAGGTCTATCCAGGGCTTCGGGGCAACAATGGAGAGGACTGTCCACGGCTTTGAGTCGGCTATGGAAAGGACTGTTCAGGGCTTCGGACAATCCCTGGAAAGGTCTGTGCAGGGCTTGTCCGAGGCAGTGGAGCAGTCGGCACCTGCCTTGTCCGAAGCAATGGGAAGAACTGTCCAGGCCTTCTCCGAAGCACTGGCACCTGGCACACAGGTCCTCACTGTTGCCACGCAGTCACTTGCTGGGCTCCTCAACAGCCAGATTGACGCAACGCGATCTCTCACTCTAGCCACCCTCTCTGCATCAGTTAGGATCACCCCGGGCCCTTCCAGTCCCATACAAGGCCAGGAATCAGTGGAGCATGCGATTGTGGCGGATGAGCCGAGCCGCTCCACTCAGATAGCCAGTGTGTCGTCCGACCATGGTGCAGGTGTCCTCTCTCGGCAGGAGACCATTGCACATGCCAGCGCTGGGACGCCTGCATTGCAGCTGCCACCACCTGCAGGCCACACTGCTTCCAGCCATGGTCACATCAAGCATCCTGCGTCCGCACCCTCCAAGCCCAGAGGTTGGCCAGGCCGTCCCTCAGGGGCTTCTGCGCTTCCAGACAGTCAGCAGGCGTCCCCCAGCCTTGAGGCCGCCACTGGGGTCCAATTACGTAGGAGCAGCAGGGAGGGAAGGGGCCAGGCGCGAAAAAGAGAAGTCATTTTCCCTCAAGGGGCCAGTTGTAGAGGGAGGTGCTGAGACGTTTGTTTGTCCAAATTCAAGGACACCCTCACCTGTTGTTATATTTGCAGAAGGTTTGTTGAGTTTTGCGGCTTGGCCGAACAGTTCAGTTATTTTGAAAGTTATGGTTTCTGTTGACATTACGTTGTTTAGCTGTAATGAAAGACTTTTGTGCCAATAAACAGAAGTTTCAATGTGGCATGGTGCATGTGACTAGTTTCAGTGATGCTGGCATTCAGAGGCCCTCAAACATCCAAAGTGCGCATGAGTTAAGACTCTCATCATTCCGCCACAGGGGTCTCGACACGAGTCCAGACGAGCCTCTGACGTATGGCCCTTCCACTTTCAGCAGCCCTTCCATCTTCCTCCTCCTCATACTCCTCCTCCTCATCTTCCTCCTCCTCATCTTCCTCCTCCTGCTCTGCTGGTCATTGAGGGACAGCTGGAATTGGCTGGGTGCGTCGATTCGCCAAGTTGTGGAGCATGCAGCAGACGACGACGATGTGTCCCACTTGCTGCGGCGAGTACTGCAGGGATCCCCCCCGAATGTTCCAGACATTGGAAACACTTTTTGACAACACCAATAGTGTGCTGTTTACTGTGCCTGGTCGCCTGATGGCCACTGCTGATTAGCTCTTCTGCTGGGGTGTCGGCCACACGGAGTGTTGTCATCAGCCATGGCCAGAGAGGATAGCCCTCGTCCCCAGTAAGCCAGCCTCGTCTTCGAGGCAGCCCCTCAAAAAGGTCACAAACTGAGGTCAACCGCAGGATAAAGGCATCGTGGCTGCACCCTGGGAAATGCGCGGTGACTGCCATGATGATTTGGCGGTGGTCACAGACCAGCTGCATGTTGAGGGAGTGGAACCCTTTGTGGTTGCGGAAGTCCTAAGGATGATGGCTTGGCGCCCTCAAAGCCACGTGTGTGCTGTCACTCGCCCCCTGCACCATGGGGAAGTCCGCAATAGAAGCGACACCCTGCACGCCCTCCGCCTGCTTGTGCAGGGTCCGAGGGAAGGTAATGAATTGACGCCTTCGCCTATAAAGGGCATCTGTAACTTGCCGGATGCAACAGTGGACTGCAACCTGAGCGACAGTCGCAATGTCCCCAATGGCTGACTGAAGGCCTCCATTTTTATGCCAACGGATCCTATCAGTCAGTTTAGCCATCACGGACAGAGAGGTTCTGCAGCGTTCACGCGGCTGCAGATCCTGACCAAGCAGGTGGCACAGATCAGTAACAATGTCCCTCCAGAATCGGAGCCTTCCCAGACACTGCTCCTCTGACATGTCAAGCCTTGTCACCTGCTGCCTAAAGACCCTCGCAGCTTCCTGTCGGATTGGCCGACCTCCATTGCCCCTCCTCCTTCTGGCCAATCCCGGCCCTCTCTCCCGCCGTCTCTCTGCCCCTTCAGAGTGTTGGGCGATGAGGCCGTCGCCCTCCAAACAAGCTCTCATTCCGATGCCAGTTGGTCAAAAGGCTTTTAGGTGTAGTGCTGCAAGTGCTTCGGACAGGGTTGAAGGTCCCAAGTACTGTAAAGCTAAAATCCCAGAACTCCGCTCCACATTAGCTCGCCAACTCTCTCTAGCAACGATCGCAATGAGCAGGCCAAGTGGCAGAAGATTCTGCACTAAAGCTGTCCCCTTTAAATAGCGCCCCCCTACTCCGAGAAGGGCCTGTTAGCCCTCCCTCGAACTGTCACTAATAGCGCTGGGTGCTAAGGCTCTGGGCGCCACCCAATATGCGCTCAGGCGCTCCTAGAAGGCGTTGCACACTGAAATGACGTCATGAACTGCTTGCGCTCGCGGGCGCGCGCAAACACTTAGCGCAGGCGCTAAATGTTTCGTCAATATCCGAGTTGTCGCTATCTTCATAGCGTCCGCCCAACATAGGGCATCGCCCCAATTCTAGGTCTCTTTGGGCGCTCAGCGCCGGCGCTACCAACCCAATTTCTAGGCCGAAATGCTGTAATGGAGAAAATGTAATAGGGCTGGTATTAGGGAAGAATAAAATCAAATAGACCGAGACTTTTAAGTATTAATTGATATACGTTAAATGGTTATCACTTTTATCAACACTGGGATACTGCAAATATTCAATCAGGAAAAGAAAAACAGATACAGAAAAGACTACAGAGGAGACCCACTGCTTGGGGAGGGAAGCGAAGGAAAGAAAAGCAAGCACCATAATCACAGGGAAATTAGGTCTGTGTAAAGTATAAAAATGGAAAAAAAAGAGGGAAATTGTTTTATTTTGAGCAAAGGATAAAGCAAAACAAGAGAACCTGCCGGGGGAGGAAGAGAATGGTCCTCAATTAGTGCCCGGGGTCTGAAAACTACCACCACAGAATAATTTCAGTTGTCAGTAGAACATTCTTGATCATCAGATGAGTGCAGATTTGGATACATTCTGCACAGAACACATATTTGTCAGCAGTTGTATATTATTTTAACTTAAAGAAGTACCAACAGAGGATATATTTTCCACCCAACAGCTGGCAACTTTAGGGTTCTGCCAGTAATAAACTCCATTGGCACCTCCATAAAATCCAGTCTTAATTTTGCTACAAAGGAATGTGTTCTAATAAGGAGCAGGTAATCTAACATGGATACATTCCCATCCATGTGTTGGCTAATGTCCCCAAAATGTTATGAAATGTTCATCCTGGTCAAGACAACATTGCCAGGTTCAACTTCATATGTGCAGAAGCCTTGAGGGTTAATGAAGTTCCTGTTTAGCAAAACCAGGACAATCACCTGTGCAGAAAACAAAAGTTAGAAGGAATGGGAAAACATTGGGAACAGAGGAAAGAATAAATTGTCAAAGTGCGCCACTTACATTTTATGGCTGTAATTTAACATGAAAATGGGCAGTCTGTGTTTTAAAAGGACACTTTGGATATAAAAAGGAAAGGTTTGCAGGGCTGTAATGTAAAGCGCTTTGGGACGTCCTAAGGTCGTGAAAGAGGCTACATAAATGAAAATTCATTCTTTCTTAAATGGTTTAATTTGTATCTTTGGTGAGTTGTGTGTTCAAGGAGAGGATTGGGACAATATACATTGGGAAAAATAACACCATCATCTTCAGCCCCCGCCACAAACTTCATACCCTCGCCACTGATTCCATCCCCCTACCCTGCCATTGTCTCAGGCTCAACCACTCTTCACAATTTTGGTATCCTACTCAACTCCAAGCTAAGCTTTCAATTCCATATACTCACCATAACAAAGATCCGACTTCTGCCTCCGTAACACCATCTGCCTCTGCTCTGCCTCAGCCTATTGGCTTCTGAAACCATCATCCGTGCCTTTGTGACCTCTAGCCTCAACTATTCCAAGGCGCTCCTGGCTGGCCTCCCACTCTCCATAAACTTCAGACCATGCTAAACTCTGCTGCCTGTATCCAATCTCACACCAAATCTGTAATGTATACAACATTGAAGGGACTACTTTGTTTTGTGGATGTACATCCTTAGTTGCGATCGTATATAACAGGCGCGTATCGATTTGTACAGTCAGTGCCGAAGTTCCAGTTACCCAGTAAAGATCACTTGAAGTTACTCTCAGTCTCTGCTGCTTTATTGGGGCAGTAATTCGGGTCGGTGGCTTGCCGCGCGTGCAAGCCCCTGATATGCACTTACCCGACGCGCTGACATTTCACCTCCAGGGACGCCTGGAATTCCATTTTGAAACAGAAGAATCCCGGGCAGCGTTTGACGTCACGCCGCCCAGGAGTGCAGCCAGCGCGAAGCCTGGAGCGCGCTGTGCAAGTGAGACACGCCCCTTGAGGTCTCAGTTTAATAGGACACGCCCCCAATGTTTCTCACAAGCTGCTAAGCATTTTTACATGCAAAGCAGCATTTTAAATAGGTTTTTGGTATTTTTATGAAGCTTTTGGTAACTTTTATAAACTTTTAAAAACGTTTACATTATTTTGAAGAATCTGAAGTAGTTTTAAACAGAATTAAAGCAATTTAAAGACTTTTAAAAGCCCTAAAATAATTTTTTTAATTCCATTTATTTATTTAGCAATGTCGTCGTCATACGTGTCTTCACACTGTTCCCTTTGGGGAACTGTATGAAGTGGTGGAAGGATTTATGGCCGTGATTAACACTCATTCCGTGACCGTAACCATCTTTGAACCAGCCATTAGGGTGGTTAGTCCTATGGCGGGAGGGTTTTACGGGCTCCCACAAGATGTTTTATAAGTATATTAAGGGCAAGAGGATAACCAGGGAAAGGGTAGGGCCCATTAGGGACCAAAGTGGCAATCTGTGTGTAGAGCCAGATGATGTAGGCGGGGTTTTAAATGAATTTTTTGCATCTGTATTCACTATGGAGGAAGACGATGCAGACATAGAAATCGGGCAAGGGGACTGTGACATACTTGAACATATTAGCATCGAGAGGGAGGAGGTGCTAGCGGTTTTAGCAGGCCAAAAAGTGGATAAATCCCCAGGCCCGGACGAGATGTATCCCAGGCTGCTGTGGGAGGCAAAGGAGGAGATTGCAGGGGCTCTGACACAAATTTTCAGAACCTCTCTGGCCACTGGGGATGTACCAGAGGACTGGAGAACAGCTAATGTAGTACCATTATACAGGGAATTACAGGCCAGTGAGCCTAACATCTGTGGTAGGGAAATTATTGGAAAAAATTCTGAGGGACAAAATTAGTCTCCACTTGGAGAGGCAAGGATTAATCGGGGATAGTCAGCATGGCTTTTGTCAAGGGTAAATCATGTCTGACAAATCTGATTGAATTTTTCGAGGGTGTGACTAGGGGGGTGGATGAGGGAAATGCTGTGGATGTGGTTTACATGGACTTCAGTAAAGCCTTTGACAAAGTCCCGCATAGGAGACTGGTCAAGAAGGTAAGAGCCCATGGGATCCAGGGTGCCTTGGCGCGTTGGATCCTAAACTGGCTGAGTGGCAGGAGGCAGAGGGTGATGGTCGAAGGTTGCTTTTGTGACTGGAAGCCTGTGTCCAGTGGGGTACCTCAGGGATTGGTGCTGGGTCCCTTGTTGTTTGTGATCTACATAAATGATTTGGATGAGAATGTAAAAGGTATGATCAGCAAGTTCGCAGATGACACGAAAATTGGTGGGGTGGTAAATTGCGAGGAGGAAAGCCTCAGGCTACAGGACGATATAAACGGGTTGGTCAGATGGGCGGAAAAGTGGCAAATGGAATTTAACCCTGAAAAGTGCGAGGTGATGCATTTTGGACGGACAAATAAGGCAAGGGAATACACAATGAGTGGTAGGACCCTAGGAAGTACAGAGGGTCAGAGGGACCTTGGTGTACATGTACATAGATCCCTGAAGGCAGCGGAACAGGTAGATAAGGTGGTTAAAAAGGCATATGGGATACTTATATTCTATGCCTCGGCTAATGAAGGCAAGAGCAGGGAGGTTATGATGGAGCTGTACAAAACGCTGGTGAGGCCACAGCTGGAGTACTGTGTGCAGTTCTGGTCGCCTCACTATAGGAAGGATGTGATTGCTTTGGAGAGGGTGCAGAGAAGATTCACCAGGATGTTACCTGGGATGGAGCGCCTCAGCTATGAAGAAAGACTAAACAGGCTGGGGTTGTTTTCCTTGGAGCAAAGAAGGCTGAGGGGGGACCTGATTGAGGTATACAAAATGATGAGGGGCATAGATAGGGTAGACAAAGAGGAACTTTTCCCCTTAGTAGGGGGGTCAATAACAAGGGGGCATAGATTCAGGGTAAGGGGCAGGAGATTTAGAGGGGATTTGAGGAGGAACTTTTTCACCCAGAGGGTGGTTGGAATGTGGAACTCAATGCCCAAAAGGGTGGTAGAGGCAGGAACCCTCACAACATTCAAGAAGCGTTTGGATGAGCACTTGGAATGCCATTGCATACAAGGCTATGGACCAAATGCTGGAAAATGGGATTAGACTGGACAGGGATGGATGGGTGGCGCAGACACGATGGGCCGAAGGGCCTCTTTCTGTGCTGTAAAACTCTATGACTCTATGCTATACAAGGAGGGGGGGCCACCCACACCCACGGACGCAAATATCCCACTGGATGTCAACCCAGAATTTAGAGCCGGAGCTCCGACTCCACTTGCCGGGACTGTCTGGAGCGGGGTTCGAAACCCTACCCGTCTGGCCCAGCGGCGGGGATCCTACCGCTACGCCAAAGGCCCAATCCGATTAGCAACGTGAAATGGCTGGAATGAGCACAATTCACGGCATTAAAAGAACTCACAATTGAACTGATGATGACCTCAGCAATCTCCTCAACAAGGTGGAGGCGCAGCGCCTGCTCATCATTGGTAATGAGAAGTCAAAGGCGCCGCAAAAAGGACAGATGATAGCTTGGTCTTTCAAGTGGCAGCATAGGGCTCCAGTCACGGGGAGGGAAAAGGCGCAGGAAACGTATGGGTGTCACCTTTTGCGCGGAGTGGACCTTTTGCGTAGCGGTAAGCATCCCCGCTGCTGGGCCAGGAGTAGGGTTTCGAACCCCGCTCCAGACAGTCCCGGCAAGTGGAGTCGGAGCTCCAACTATAAATTCTGGGTGGACATCCAGCGGGATACTTGCGTCCGCGGGTGTGGGTGGGCCCCCCCCCCTCAGATGGGTTGTGGGAGCCCGTAAAACCCTCACGCCACAGGACTAACCACCCTAATGGCTGGTATGAAGATGGTTATGGTCACGGAAGGAGTGTTAACGTGGCCAGAAATCCTTCCACCACTTCATACAGTTCCCGAAAGGGAACAGTGTGAGGATACGTACGACGATGACCTGTTGCGCAATGCACCTCCTTGGACCCTCAGTCGCAGATGCGAGGGGGCAAATCGTGCAATTGTTAAATTTTTCATTTTATTGACATGTAAAATGTTGGTCCAGTAATTCCCTTCCAAACGCGCGAGTACGGTCGGGGTACTTACGCGTCTGTCCGGAGGAAATGCCGGTTTTCAGCATGCACAGCGCATGCGGGGAAAACCGGCATTTCCTGTCCTCTGAACGAAGGGGTTCAGAGGCAGAACGCGTGCGACTGTACAGGCAGCACGTGCGCAGTAAAATTCGCCGCTTTCATTCATGCTTTCAGTGAGGTCAAGTCCTTACAACTTACACATGAAAAAAGCATGAGTACAGTTGCTCCAGAGGCTGCGGTTGTTTGGGAAAGGGAGGAAAGTTATTTTAAGAAATGCTGAGGTAAGTTTTAAAGTTTATTTTTGTTTTTTAAAATGGGTTTTCAGTACTGTAGGTAGAAGGATCAATTGTGGCTATGTGAATTGAATTTGCTGTGTTTATTAAATGTGAAAATGACTCCAACATTTTTAAGAAAGAAACTTTTCATCAGTAATATATTCTTTTACGTAATTATGTATGTATGTCTGTATATATTCCTTTGCGTGTATGTATATATTCCTTTACTTATGTGTATGAATGTATGTATTTAATTATGACTTTCAGAGAAAGTAACTTATTGGAAAATCATAATTAAAAACATATTCATACACAAGTAAAGGAATATAAAACATACATACATATACGTAAAGGAATATATGCGGACATACATACATAATTATTTATTACTGATGAAAAGTTTCTTTCTTAAAAGTGTTGGAAATGTTACATTACTCATTTTAGAACACTCATTCTCACATTCAATTCACACAGCCACAATTGCTCCTTCTACCTACCGTACTGAAAACCCATTAAAAAAAAAAAATTTAAACTTTAAAACTAACCTCAGCATTTCTTAAAATAACTTTCCTCCCTTTCCCAAACAAAAATATTGCCTTTCAGAAGCTCCACGATAAAATATATCTTCCTCCGCAGCCTTG
This sequence comes from Somniosus microcephalus, assembly GCF_052327205.1. Classification (NCBI taxonomy): domain Eukaryota; kingdom Metazoa; phylum Chordata; class Chondrichthyes; order Squaliformes; family Somniosidae; genus Somniosus; species Somniosus microcephalus. The sequence continues at coordinate 195,963,376 of NC_140989.1, forward strand.
GAGCAACTTTACACGTGCTTTTTTCCAAGTGTAACTTGTAAGGACTTGCCCTCACTGAATCCATGAATGAAATCGACGAAGTTCACTGCGCACGCGCTGCCTGTGCAGTCGCACGCGCTGTGCCTCTGAACCCCTTCGTTCAGAGGACTGGAAATGCCGGCGTTCCCTGCATGCACGGTGTTTCCTGAACGCCGGCATTTCATCCGGCCAGATGCGTGAGTACCCAGACCGTACTCACGCATTTGGACCCGAATTACTGGGCCATTATTTTATGTAGTTGTGTATAGCGGTACAAACACAACAAATTGGCGATGAGAATTATGAACCTACGTCTTCCTATTCTGGCATCGCATCCAGAGGACACTGAAACTTGGAAGAAAGGAGCGAGAAGGTAGAGAAAATGGAGCACGCTTGCTAAGCTAGGCAGGGGATACGTAAGTCAAGTGAAAAGTGCGCAGGGCTTGCATGACGCTAGCTAACTAGTAAAGAAAGAAAAACGGGTTTGGAAAAAAAAAATGGCGATGATTGGCACGATAGCAGCATTGAAGACTGGGCAACTTATATTGAAAGA